>NC_056726.1:1995935619-1995970124 GCF_019279795.1 Protopterus annectens | reverse complement strand
AAACGAAATAAAACAAAGAAGGAAACTTATACATGGAGATTTTCAACCTTAAATGCCCAAAGCATTAAAAAACAGTCAACTTCCAGGTAGATATTGCTCAATGCAACACAAACAAATTACTTTAAAAAGTGCAGATAAAAGTTACTTAGCTACACTTATGCGTCCAAGTTGATATCATGCAGGTCTTAAACGGCCAAAGCTCACAGTTTAAACAGAAGATAATTCACTGTACCACTTGTATAAGACAGAAACTGAATAACAATCAAGGAAACTTCCCCCACCTATCACTGGCTTTGCAGGTTTTTAACAAGCCTTAACTGAAAATACCACGTGCACTACTGAAAAAACAGTCAACTTCCAGGTAAATATTGCTCAATGCAACACAAACAAATTACTTTAAAAAGTGCAGATAAAAGTTACTTAGCTACACTTATGCATCCAAGTTGATATCATGCAGGTCTTAACTGGCCAAAGCTCACAGTTTAAACAGAAGATAATTCACTGTACCACTTGTATAAGACAAAAACTGAATAACAATGAAGGAAACTTCCCCCACCTATCACTGGCTAAGCAGGTTTTTAACAAGCCTTAACTGAAAATACCACATGCACTACTGAAAAAATAGTCAACTTCCAGGTAGATATTGCTCAATGCAACACAAACAAATTACTTTAAAAAGTGCAGATAAAAGTTACTTAGCTATACTTATGTGTCCAAGTTGATATCATGCAGGTCTTAACCGGCCAAAGCTCACAGTTTAAACAGAAGATAATTCACTGTACCACTTGTATAAGACAGAAACTGAATAACAATCAAGGAAACTTCCCCCACCTATCACTGGCTATGCAGGTTTTTAACCAGCCTTAACTGAAAATACCACATGCTCTACTGAAAAAACAGCCAACTTCCAGGTAGATATTGCTCAATGCAACACAAACAAATTACTTTAAAAAGTGCAGATAAAAGTTACTTAGCTATACTTATGTGTCCAAGTTGATATCATGCAGGTCTTAACCGGCCAAAGCTCACAGTTTAAACAGAAGATAATTCACTGTACCACTTGTATAAGACAGAAATTGAATAACAATGAAAGAAACTTCCCCCAACTATCACTGGCTATGCAGATTTTTAACAATCCTTAACTGAAAATACCACATGCACTACTGAAAAAACAGTCAACTTCCAGGTAGATATTGGTCAATGCAATGCAAAAGAATTACTTTAAAAAGTGCAAATAAAAGTTACTTAGCAACACTTATGCGTCCAAGTTGATATCATGCAGGTCTTAACCAGCCAAAGCTCACAGTTTAAACAGAAGATAATTCACTGTACAACTTGTATAAGACAGAAACTGAATAACAATCAAGGAAACTTCCCCCACCTATCACTGGCTATGCAGGTTTTTAACCAGCCTTAACTGAAAATACCACATGCACTACTGAAAAAACAGTCAACTTCCAGGTAGATATTGCTCAATGCAACACAAACAAATTACTTTAAAAAGTGCAGATAAAAGTTACTTAGCTATACTTATGTGTCCAAGTTGATATCATGCAGGTCTTAACCGGCCAAAGCTCACAGTTTAAACAGAAGATAATTCACTGAACCACTTGTATAAGACAGAAATTAAATAACAATGAAAGAAACTTCCCCCAACTATCACTGGCTATGCAGATTTTTAACAATCCTTAACTGAAAATACCACATGCACTACTGAAAAAACAGTCAACTTCCAGGTAGATATTGGTCAATGCAATGCAAAAGAATTACTTTAAAAAGTGCAAATAAAAGTTACTTAGCTACACTTATGCGCCCAAGTTGATATCATGCAGGTCTTAACCAGCCAAAGCTCATAGTTTAAACAGAAGATAATTCACTGTACCACTTGTATAAGACAGAAACTGAATAACAATGAAGGAAACTTCCCCCATCTATCACTGGCTATGCAGGTTTTTAACAAGCTTTAACTGAAAATACCACATGCACTACTGAAAAAACAGACAATTTCCAGGCAGATATTGCTCAATGCAACACAAACAAATTACTTTAAAAAGTGCAGATAAAAGTTACTTAGCTACACTTATGCGTCCAAGTTGATATCATGCAGGTCTTAACCGGCCAAAGCCCACAGTTTAAACAAAAAATAATTCACTGTACCACTTGTATAAGACAGAAACTGAATAACAATGAAGGAAACTTCCCCCACCTATCAGTGGCAATGCAAGTTTTTAACAAGCCTTAACTGAAAATACCACATGCACTACTGAAAAAACAGTCAACTTCCAGGTAGATATTGCTCAATGCAACACAAACAAATTACTTTAAAAAGTGCAGATAAAAGTTACTTAGCTACACTTATGCGTCCAAGTTGATATCATGCAGGTCTTAACCAGCCAAAGCTCACAGTTTAAACAGAAGAGTAATTCACTGTACCACTTGTATAAGACAGAAACTGAATAACATTGAAGGAAACTTCCCCCACCTATCACTGGCTATGCAGGTTTTTAACAAGCCTTAACTGAAAATACCACATGCACTACTGAAAAAACAGTCAACTTCCAGGTAGATATTGCTCAATGCAACACAAACAAATTACTTTAAAAAGTGCAGATAAAAGTTACTTAGCTACACTTATGCGTCCAAGTTGATATCATGCAGGTCTTAACCGGCAAAGCTCACAGTTTAAACAGAAGATAATTCACTGTACCACTTGTATAAGACAGAAACTGAGTAACAAGGAAGGAAACGTCCCCCAACTATCACTGGCTATGCAGGTTTTTAACAAGCCTTAACTGAAAATAGCACATGCACTACTGACAAAACAGCCAACTTCCAGGTAGATATTGCTCAATGCAACACAAACAAATTACTTTAAAAAGTGCAGATAAAAGTTACTTAGCTACACTTATGCGTCCAAGTTGATATCATGCAGGTCTTAACCGGCCAAAGCTCACAGTTTAAACAGAAGATAATTCACTGTATCACATGTATAAGACAGAAACAGAATAACAATGAAGGAAACTTCCCCCACCTATCACTGGCTATGCAGGTTTTTGACAAGCCTTAACTGAAAATACCACATGCACTACTGAAAAAACAGTCAACTTCCAGGTAGATATTGCTCAATGCAACACAAACAAATTACTTTAAAAAGTGCAGAAAAAAGTTACTTAGCTACAATTATGCATCCAAGTTGATATCATGCAGGTCTTAACCGGCCAAAGCTCACAGTTTAAACAGAAGATAATTCACTGTACCACTTGTATAAGACAGAAACTGAATAACAATGAAGGAAACTTCCCACACCTATTACTGGCTATGCAGGTTTTACCAAGCCTTAACTGAAAATACCACATGCACTACTGAAAAAACAGTCAACTTCCAGGTAGATATTGCTCAATGCAACACAAACAAGTTACTTTAAAAAGTGCAGATAAAAGTTACTTAGCTTCACTTATGCATCCAAGTTGATATCATGCAGGTCTTAACCGGCCTAAGCTCACAGTTTAAACAGAAGATAATTCACTGTACCACTTGTATAAGACAGAAACTGAATAACAATGAAGGAAACTTCCCCCACCTATCACTGGCTATGCAGGTTTTTAACAAGCCTTAACTGAAAATACCACATCCACTACTGAAAAAACAGTCAACTTCCAGGTAGATATTGCTCAATGCAACACAAACAAATTACTTTAAAAAGTGCAGATAAAAGTTACTTAGCTACACTTATGCATCCAAGTTGATATCATGCAGGTCTTAACCGGCCAAAGCTCACAGTTTAAACAGAAGATAATTCACTGTACCACTTGTATAAGACAGAAACTGAATAACAATGAAGGAAACTTCCCCCACCTATCACTGGCTATGCAGGTTTTTAACAAGCCTTAACTGAAAATACCACATTCACTACTGAAAAAACAGTCAACTTCCAGGTTAATATTGCTCAATGCAACACAAACAAATTACTTTAAAAAGTGCAGATAAAAGTGACTTAGCTTCACTTATGCGTCCAAGTTGATATCATGCAGGCCTTAACCTGCCAAAGCTCACAGTTTAAACAGAAGATAATTCACTGTACCACTTGTATAAGACAGAAACTGAATAACAATGAAGGAAACTTCCCACACCTATCACTGGCTATGCAGGTTTTTAACAAGCCTTAACTGAAAATACCACATGCACTACTGAAAAAACAGTCAACTTCCAGGTAGATATTGCTCAGTGCCACACAAACAAATTACTTTAAAAAGTGCAGATAAAAGTTACTTAGCTACACTTATGCGTCCAAGTTGATATCATGCAGGTCTTAACTGGCCAAAGCTCACAGTTTAAACAGAAGATAATTCACTGTACCACTTGTATAAGACAGAAACTGAATAACAATGAAAGAAACTTCCCCCACCTATCACTGGCAATGCAGATTTTTAACAAGCCTTAACTGAAAATACCACATGCACTACTGAAAAAACAGTCAACTTCCAGGTAGATATTGCTCAATGCAACACAAACAAATTACTTTAAAAAGTACCGATAAAAGTTACTTAGCTACACTTATGCGTCCAAGTTGATATCATGCAGGTCTTTACCGGCCAAAGCTCACAGTTTAAACAGAAGATTATTCACTGTACCACTTGTATAAGACAGAAACTGAATAACAATGAAGGAATCTTTCCCCACCTATCACTGGCTATGCAGGTTTATAACAAGCCTTAACTGAAAATACCACATGCACTACAGAAAAAACAGTCAATTTCCAGGTAGATATTGCTCAATGCAACACAAACAAATTACTTTAAAAAGTGCAGATAAAAGTTACTTTGCTACACTTATGTGTCCAAGTTGATATCATGCAGGTTTTAATCGGCCAAAGCTCACAGTTTAAACAGAAGATAATTCACTGTACAACTTGTATAAGACAGAAACTGAATAACAATGAAGGAAACTTCCCCCACCTATCACTGGCTATGCAGGTTTTTAACCAGCCTTAACTGAAAATACCACATGCACTACTGAAAAAACAGTCAACTTCCAGGTAGATATTGCTCAATGCAACACAAACAAATTGCTTTAAAAAGTGCAGATAAAAGTTATTTAGCTACACTTATGCGTCCAAGTTGATATCATGCAAGTCTTAACCAGCCAAAGCTCACCGTTTAAACAGAAGATAATTCACTGTACCACTTGTATAAGACAGAAACTGAATAACAATGAAGGAAACGTCCCCCACCTATCACTGGCTATGCAGGTTTTTAACAAGCCTTAACTGAAAATACCACATGCACTACTGAAAAAACAGTCAACTTCCAGGTAGATGTTGCTCAATGCAACACAAACATATTACTTTAAAAAGTGCAGATAAAAGTTACTTAGCTACACTTATGCGTCCAAGTTGATATCATGCAGGTTTTATCTGGCCAGAGCTCACAGTTTAAACAGAAAATAATTCACTGTATCACTTCTATAAGACAGAAACTGAATAACAATCAAGGAAACTTCCCCCACCTATCACTGGCTATGCAGGTTTTTAACAAGCCTTAACTGAAAATACCACATGCACTACTGAAAAAACAGTCAACTTCCAGGTAGATATTGCTCAATGCAACACAAACAAATTACTTTAAAAAGTGCAGATAAAAGTTACTTAGCTACACTTATGCGTCCAAGTTGATATCATGCAGGTCTTAACCGGCCAAAGCTCACAGTTTAAACAGAAGATAATTCATTGTACCACTTGTATAAGACAGAAACTGAATAACAATGAAGGAAACTTTCCCCACCAATCACTGGCTATGCAGGTTTTTAACAAGCCTTAACTGAAAATACCACATGCACTACTGAAAAAACAGTCAACTTCCAGGTAGATATTGCTCAATGCAACACAAACAAATTACTTTAAAAAGTGCAGATAAAAGTTACTTAGCTAGACTTATGCGTCCAAGTTGATATCATGCAGGTCTTAACCGGCCAAAGCTCACAACCCTTAACTGAAAATACCACATGCACTACTGAAAAAACATTCAACTTCCAGGTAAATATTGCTCAATGCAACACAAACAAATTACTTTAAAAAGTGCAGATAAAAGTTACTTAGCTACACTTAAAACTTGTGATATATGTAGCTGCTGCTTTTCTATGGTGATGCACATAAATCACAGCACAGATCCAGTGGCACTCACATGTGTTCATTTACTTGTCTGTTTGCTTATCTATCTATCTATCTATCTATCTATCTATCTATCTATCTATCTATCTATCTATCTATTTTATACCAGGTAATCCAGTTCAGCTTATCCATTTTTTTCCCACTAGCGGATATGTGTTTCTTTAACTTATACATAAAATCTATTACTTGCTGCATTTAATTCATGACCTAAGTGGTTCAAGGATACTTTGCAAATCTGTTTTCCCTGAAGCAGAGCTCTGAAAATGACTCACTAAGTCAGTATTTCAATAAATCTGAGCATAAGCACACTATAACAATTTGAAGTAAACCCAATCTGCACCCCTCATTATGAAGATATGTGTCCTCAACAGATCCTCAGCTTAAATATTACAAATCTGCAATCAAAAGTCTTGAGAATATTAATGTTTTTTTTCCTTCAAAAAATGCATAAAATGGTATCTAACTGTTTTAATTAATTGAGTGAACATCAGATTCAGTGGGTAAATCAATAAAAAGTGATTCTGCAAAGTGTTCTGGATCAGTTATAAATGTGTGTACTGCCATATGTACATCTATGAATGCTTCTCCATATCTGCGTACTCTAACATTCTATGTAAGCCTACCTGATCAACAAATACTTCATGAACAAATAAACCACTGCAATCTTTTTTGCAAATACATTTAAAGGAAAAAAAACAGTAGACTTGTGCAATTACCTGTTGCATAGACATTTGTATTAATCTGCGTGCATGGATTTCTTGCCCTTGACCCATGGAGATAGCTCTGCATTCTGCAACATAATAAAGTTGTATTTTTATTATTTCTAACTTAAAAAGTCACGCTTTATTATTACTATTATGTCCAAGTCAGTTATCACATGAAACTACTGTCTACTTTTGCAAATTAAGACTAGCTGGCATATAAAATCTTTCTTCTTTGCCACTACAGTTGCTGATAAAATTGACCCTTCTAAGATATGAAAAATGTTAATATAGATAGTAAGTTCAGTTGTTAACATATCACAGCAGTAGATACCTGCCATCTTTTTCTGATCTTAGATTTCATGTATGTGTAATCTAAGCTCCAGTGACGTGTTACCAGCCAGAGCTATTTCTAGCAGTGAGAACAACAAATAAGATCTCCATGAAAGTATAGCTTTTGGCTACTTGCAGGAATTGCTGTACAAATGCAGGCAACATTGAACTGATAATTAATTCTCCACTGCCTAGCCCATTACTAAATTAGTTTTCCATTGGGAAAGGTACATAACTTAAAGACTTTGAATACTCCATTGGCAAATGTCAGTAACCCATAAAAGCAATTTATATTTAATGTATCAATTTTATATTGCAGTTCACCTGTTGCCCAGTAGGTCTGGTAGATTGTAGCTGCTTAGGAAACAAAAATATGAATGAACTTGCCAGTCTTAAAAGCATGTCTGCTTTGCTAACCTATAGAACAAAAGACTTCACTTTCAAGCATCAACACATCAGGCTTACTCACACCACAAAGAGATCCAGGCAGTTACTCATCTCAAACACAATTCAGCTATTCACAAAAAGAAAAAAGAAAAAACACTTAATAAAGGTAAATATAAATACAGTTAAAACAGAAGGGGGTGTAATAGAGGGTAAATTTTATTACTGACTCCATGAAAACGATAACAAATATTCGCTAGTATATGTTTAGTTTTTATAGAGCAGTACTACATTTTATCAGCTTGTCCTCTAGTCTCATTCTACTTCTGAGGACAAAGCAAGATATGAATGACTTAAAGGATAACATTACCACCATGAACCATAATAACTGAACAGATCCTTTTGCCCACTTTGAATTAAGCATCTAACTTTTTGAAAGGTTTTAATTTACAAAAGTTTTTATAGAATATGCAATAAGACAACAAATCTAACAAAGCATATAAACAAATACTAAAGCAGATGTAGCAAAGAGAAGCCAACATAAAAAGTACAATGAAAGTAAACAAGTACACATCAGGCAATTGTTTAGAAAAAAACCCAGAACAATTACCTGTCTTTCAGGCCAAATTTTCAAGTTTACAAGTTAATGTTTACCTTAAATGCATTTAGAAATGTCCTTATCATATTAATAAAATGATCAATAGATATTAAATATGTTCCTATATGATTGTAATGAAATTTAATTTATAAACTTTGATTTCCTGATAAATATGAAACTGAAAAATTCCTAACAAAACCTAACATCAGTAAAGATTCTGTTTAATTGACATACTTGATTTTAGTACATCATTTACACAAATCTATATTGTTATAACAGATTTACAAAACTAAAATACATGAAAAATGTCAACAGCTGGATGAACACATGTTATACATATACCATTAGTTTAAGGATACTATAGAGGATTATGAGTGGGTTGGTGATCATAACCACTTTATTATGTTAAGACATGGATGCCGAGAAACTGACCTGCTAATCCACTCATAATTCTATGCAGTCCATGGTAAGATCTGACCAAAAAGCCATCACTTTCGAAGTCACCATCTTCCCTGACCTCCCTCTAGCTAGGGTCAAACAAAAAAAACTTCACCAAAGCTGATTACAACCTCCTGAGGAATAGTATAAACTGCTTCACAGCCCCTTCCTCACTGTAGGAACTGGCACCAATGTCCAAATCTACACCAAAGTATTATATGAGCATTTATATAGATGCATGCAATCAAGAATACCTGATAAAATCATCCTCCGCAAGGAACAGTAAACCTGTCTGGTGGACATCTGCAATAAATAATTTGTATAACAAAAGGAAAAATTGCTGTCCAGGACCAAGAAGGAGCAGGTGCCCAATTGGAAGCATCTCTCCTTAGCCTGAACAAGCAAATAAGAGCACTAGTGAAATCCTCTAAAGCCAACTTCGAGTCCAAATTGGCCACATCTACTAGAGGCAATCATAAGGCCTTCTTCACATATGTCTGCAATCTCAAAAGAAGCACCCAGATC
This sequence comes from Protopterus annectens, assembly GCF_019279795.1. NCBI lineage: Eukaryota > Metazoa > Chordata > Ceratodontiformes > Protopteridae > Protopterus > Protopterus annectens. The sequence continues at coordinate 1,995,960,979 of NC_056726.1, read as the reverse complement.
TGTTCGGAACTAGTGGTCAAGGATACCACATACACAAATGCTGTAGATATAGCCAATCTACTGGCTGACAGATTCAGCAAAAACTTCTCCCCTCTGTCCCCCATCAGTAAATCAGGATATCCCAAGTACTTGCCCCCCACCCTTCATCTCTAGGGAACAGGTCATCACTGCCCTCTCAAAGGCAAACAAATACAGACTCCATGTGACCCGATAACATCCCAGGCTGTATCCTACATGAACTTAGGCATGAACTTGCAGCACCATTAGGCACCCTATTCAACCAAAGCCTGAGCACCGGCTTTGTCCCAGCTGAGTGGAAGATAGCCACTGTCATACCTTTAAACAAAGGTGGAGCATCCACGGATCCAAGAAATTATAGACCCATCAGCCTAACTAGCCTGATCTGCAAGGCCATGGAATGGATTATCATGGACCTCATTAACATGGACATTGGCAAACTCCAAACACTCAACCCCACACAGTTTGGCTTTGTCAAGTTGAGGTCATGTCTGTTAAATCTTGTTGACTTCCATGAGATAGTCATCAAAGCCATGGATGAGTGGAAGATGGTGCACACCACCTACCTTGACCTGGCCTAAGCCTTTGACACTATTCCCCACTCAGGCATAGTAGATAAACTCAACTAGGCATTAGTCCATATGTGACCAAATGAGTAGCAAACAGGCTCACTGATAGAACCCACCTAATCAAAATAGGGGAAGCCACCTGAAGCAGTAGACCTGTAATGAGCGGCATACCCCAGGGATCAGTCTTGGCACCTCTGTTATTCAGGATATACTTCTCTGAGGTGCTGGCCAAAACCAGTCGGCTATGGCTGACCAAGTTTGCAGATTACTGCAAGCTGGGAGCAGTCATCAATTCTCCAAGTGATGTGAACGTCCTCCAAGAGGGTCTCACCCAAACAAATGACTGGCACCAGAAACATGGCCTCAAGCTGAATGATAAAAAATGCATCATCATCCCCTTTGGGGAGAGTGACGTCCCCACATATTATCACATTAATAACAACATCCTAAGTACACAATCAATAGTAAGGGATTTGGTCACCCAAGTTGATAGCAACCTGACTTTTGACCACCATGTTGCTTCCATTGTATGGAAAGCTTTTTATATGGCTCACCTCATAAGTAAGGGTATCCCATCCAGGGACAAAGAGGTCATAAGATCCCTGAATTCTTCCCTTATAAGGCCAATTATTGAGTACAACACCCTCTTCAGCATGTACCTCACAAAGCACATGTAGCAGCTGGAGAGACCACAGACGTTACCCCCCAGGAGAATCCAGGGCCTCAAACACTGACCCTACACAGATAGGCTAAAGGCTCTGTCCCTCTACTCAGTTTCATACAGACTCCTCAGAGGTGACCTCTGTCTGGCATATAAAGCAATCTCAGACCTCGCCTTGATGGGACTGCTGCATATCAGCAAGTCAAGCTCCTTTTGAGCAACCCATGCACACAATCTCAACCTGATCTGGGATATCAATAAGACTTGTTGGCAGGACAGATTTGTGTCCCAGAGACTGCCCCCCCCCCCATCTGTGTTATAGGCTCCCTTTCCACGTCAAGCAGAGTACCTCATTATCCCTTTTTAAGCGCAATCTGGATAACTGGATGGGAAACAGAAAATACACTCCTGGGATTCTACCTGTGTCCCTGCTGGACAGGGGCTCTGGGGGCTGACTTGTTTAAACATGGGCTAAACTCTTGGCAAGGCTTATAAGGGCCTCAGGGCCAATAGGCTAGAACATCCTATGATCCTATGATCCATGTACTATTAATCAAAGTAAGATTTTAAAAAAAAGTGGTATGTTGTTCTGCCTTTGAAAGCTGATAAGCAGTAGTGGAGTGGTTGATGACACATGCATTCCCTGTGTAACAGTAGCAATTTAACTTAAAATACTTTGTGTACTTCAGCAGAGAGCAGGCAGAAATGGGAGGTGAAACAAAGCTGCTTTGTGCCCTGCTGCTGCTGTTTGCTGGTTCCATGTTATTTGCTTTTAGTGCAGACACAATGTAATGTTAACAATGCCTAGGGGGTGCTTAACAATTTTTAAGCACCCCTCTAAGTGTTCAGTTATAAAATCCAATAAGTATTCTAGCGGAGTAAATGCTCCTTTGTGAGTAGCAAAAATAACAATAAGTAATATCACAAATAAAGGAAGCAAACCATGGATATAAATCCAGAAAACCATTTTTACCTTTGGGCTTACAGTTGATGACTGAGCAAAACGTATGGTTTTCTGGATTTATATCCATGGTTTGCTTCCTTTATTTGTGATATTACCCCTCTAAGTGTTGTTAAAGTTGGATCTTGCACTAAATCAGTGCTTTACCAGGATATAATTTAGACATTTTTTGAGTGTAATCAGGGTACTCCATGCACGACAAGTAAATAATTTAGAAGGAATTAAATAACCTGAAACTTATAAGGGAATCCTCAATCTACTGCTTTGAAATCAATACCATTCAGGACCTAACTTACAGGTCCCAAAAACTCCTACTCACAGATTACTGCATTTAACCACTAGGCCTTAAACTATAGGAATCTATCCCCATTGATCTCGAGAAAACACTTTCTTATCCAAAATTCTGTACACAACTAAAGTTTTACCTTCAGACAAATGTTATATGCCAATGCCTCTTGGCTGAACACATTATCTAATCTCAAAACAATGTTTTCTGTTCCCACAGTCTACCTCTTACTATGACATCCTTCCAGAAAGGAGCTAATTCAGATGTCACCTTTACTTTATTGCCATACCTCTCAACCTGCAAGCACAGAATATCTGGACAAACACAAAATTGATACTGTGGACAAAGGCCCAAAATAAAGGACAGATTTTAAATATTGCTCTTATAAAGTTAATATAAATATAGAAAGTTGGTAGACTAAAGGACAGTTGTGTATGTAAACGTACGATAAGAAAATGTGTTTTAATGAATCACTACTGCATTATCCTAAGCTCTATGGGTTCACCCTCTTGCACTGGCCAGCATTTCAAAGCTTTGGGTGCTTTCCAGGCACTCCCCTTGCCAGGAGCACATGGGGTGCTCCATATAAAAAGCAGGAGAGTGCTAAAAACTTCACAGCATTTTTTTTTTTTTTTTGCCTAGGAAGGTGGAAAGAGCCCTGAAAACATGTGTTAGGAAGCAAGGAGAACTATAGCTATAGCTATTTATGGAAGCATGAAAATAATACACACTCGGCAACATGGTGGAATAACAACAGAGAAAACTGAACTGGGGAAAGGGATGGCCATTGCAACCATTTCCATTAGAATAGCTACTGTTGTGGTAAGTTTATTTATACAACTGTATTATGTTTATACATGTATCACTGTTGCAGCAGCCTAAGCTATATGGGTAGATTACTATAACTTAAATAGGAAAAGAGGGAGAAGGCCAACACCCAAGACTCTACAAACTCCTAGAGTATGGAACCAGAATCCATTTTGTAATGATTTATAAAGGTATGCACAAAGGACCAAGTTACTCCCTCTAGAATACTTCTAGAGTCCACCCCTTTCCAGAATGCCAACAATGAAGTTGTTACTGCCCTTCTTGAAAGAGTCATAACATTGCCTGGCACTGGCTTTTTCTGGTATGACAAAAGGTAAAAGCATTAGACAGTCTTCTAGAAATAGTCAACTTTAACACTAGTTGTCCCTTCCTCTTACCATCATGGGAGACAAACAGCTGGTTGACTTCCTGAACGGTCGAGTTTTGTTTAGGTATTATCTGGGTTACCTGTGTAAATCTAGAGAGTGAATAGGTCTTTCTTCCTTATTCTCTGATTCAGGAAAGAAACGGGGAGAGTAATAGTTTGGCTTACAGTAAAATTTCAGATGACTTTAAGCATAAAGGTAGAATTTGTTCTCAAAGAAACCCTGAATTTTTGAAAAACGAAGTACAGGTGACTCACCATAACTGTTTGTACTGGTACAGCTATTAGCATTGTCACCTCACAGCAAGAGGTTTTCCAGTTCAGGTCTTGGCTTGGGACTCTTCTCTGTGGAGTCTGCATGTCCTCCCTGCATTTGCTTGGGTTTCTCTGGGTGCTCCGATTTCCTCCCACATTCAAATAACACTCTGGAGAACTTCTCCCCAGGTCTCCACTGAAAATGGGTTTTGTTCCAGTCGGATTTTCCCAGTGAGCAAATGTTAAATAAATAAAATAAATAAATAAATAATTTCCTAGCAGATATCAGAGCAATAAATAATACTGTCTTCCATGTTAAGAACATCAAATCTGCCTTGTGAACTGGTTCAAATGGATACTAAGTCAGCTTCTCAAATACAAACTTGAGATCCCAAGGAGAGGCCACATGTTTCCCAGGTGGGAAGAAATGTAAGGCCACTTTCTAAAGCTGTTTCACTTGAACATTGTTAGAAAAGAGTATCTTGCAGCAGACAATCAGAAATGGCTGACAAATATACCTTGATAGAACAGTATTACAAACTACTGGATAGTAACTCATACAAATAATCAAGAACCACAGGTGACCAGGCCTGACTATGTTCCTGGTTCTTAGACTAGCACCAATTGCAAAATCTTTTCCATTTATCCATATATGATTTCTTAGGGGTAGGTTTTCTCACCTCCGTTAGTACCTGCTACATGTCCTGACAAAAAAAGTTGTCTAAACGTTTCAAAACTGTCATCCATGCAGTTAATTGAAGAGTTTCCAGTTTGGACAGTATCAAATTATCCTTGTCTTGTACAGGTAAATCTGGTCTGTAAGAAAGCTTGTGGTAGTTGGCCTTGCCTAGACTGAAAAGAATAGACAACCACTGTTGCCTTGCCCAAAAGGAAGTCCCCACCACAATATTTAGAGAATCCTTCTGGATATTTAGAAGAACTCTGGTAATCAGTGGAAATTGTGGAAAGGCATATAAAAACATTCCTGCTCATAGGAATGAAAAAGCATTTGTCTTCCAGGCCTGTCTATGCAGAGTCCTGAAGCAGAATTTATTTAGTTGTCTATTCTGAAAGGTGGCAAACAGTTCTATTTGAGGTTTTCCCCACAGGTGGACCAGATCTTGGACAACCCCAGGATAAAGTTTCCTTGTATGAAATTCTATCCTGATCCTACTGATCTTGTCTTTAATAAGGTTTTGCTATAATGGAATGTAATGAAGACTGAAGAGTCAGACTGAGCTGAATTGCTAGCTCTCAGGACATTATAGCCCATCTGCAAGAAGGTAGGATCCAGTACACCCTTGCTTTGTTTATGTATCACATCACTGTGGTATTGTCTGTGTACACTAGCATTGATCATGCTGACCAGAGAAGATTCAATACCTTAAAATGATTGATAACAGTCAACATCTTCCTGACAGCTATGTGCTTCTGTCTGTCCACAGGATTCCACACAGAGCTTGTACTTTTACTCCTTTTGACACCACACTCCACAGTTCTGAAGAATCCATGGTTGCTAATTGGAGGGGAACAGAAGGAAAAAGGGAGATAAGGATTTCCCACTATCTGGTCTAACCACCATCCAATCTCCCTCTTTACAAATCTTTCAGTAAAAAAAAAACTGCAAGAAAGACCTAACCAATCTAGAGTATTCACAACTTAAAAACTTAAAGCTTCTGTAGTGAAGGCCTATGGGATATAGGGCTTCTGAATGCTCACAATGTATTACTTTTTATTTACTTATTTTTTTAAGTCTTTATGGGTACATACAGGATAAATCCAACCCCCCCCCCCCCAGCTTTAGACATGTCGGTTTTGGCACAGCACAAGTGGATTGTTTGGCTGTACTTAAGTCAAAGGGTGAAAATGCCATACCAGACTAATCTAAGGTGATGCTGCATTGGGCAGCATGACAATCAGCAATGCCATGTAACCCAGAATCTTGAGACACTTCCTTACTGACGCTTGACTTAGGCTAAAGAAACTCAGAAAGAACTGTGGCACATTTCGACTTTGCATGAATAGAGAAAGACTTTTCCCTAGGTCAAGTCCAGTAACACTCTAGGTACAGAATTCCTTGGGGTGGGCTAAGAGAAAACTGCTTCAAATTGTTTTAAGCCGGAGATTGTACAGAAGTTTCATGACAGCTGCTACAAACTTTTGACAGCTACATAAAGAATCTGCAAAGATAAGACAATTGTCTAAATATGAAAGAAATGTCCCTTGGATTCTGCAGCAATCAAGGACTGGAGCTATGTGTTTTGTGAATACCCTTGGTGCAGTGGACAACCCAAAAAATAAATCAGGAAACTGATAATGCAAGCTAGATACAACAAATATTTTATTTTAAATAACATCTTTATTGAATTCTGACTTGTGACATAGGCAAGCTTGCATTTATAGGAAAGTAATCAAACCATGTTAAGTTCACATTTAGAAACATAATACGTCACATATTGTTCTATACAATATAATCAAACCAACATTACATAAATTGTTCAATTTCTACCTTCTCTTAAACCTCATTCCTCCTTAAAAACATTTTCTATAAGCATATTCTCACAATTTTCATTTATTTTCTATGTAATTTACCTCTACCCTTTTCTAAAGATCCCACTTCCTCTTTTATCTCTATTAAATATTCACAACTTTAAATATGGCTGGTTTAGAATTTGATTATCACTTTCAAGTAATTGTTTTTTTGGCGGCCACCAGAATTAAACTTAACAAGGCCTTATTATGTCTAGGCAATTCAGATCCTGTATCCCATCTAAAAAAAAATAATAATAAAAATGTCCTTAGTCACACTCATTCTCTCGCCCAGTATACCTGACAGTCTATTCATTAGGAAATTTTTAAAGTCTGCCAACTCATTACACTCCGAGAACATATACTCTCAGATACCTCTTTCTTCCCCACTATACTTCCAACATTTGCTAGCTACCTAAGGAAAAATTCTCTGGAGTCTGCTTGGGACATAAAAGTACCTATTTGAACACTTCGAGGCAAAAATCCCAAATCTTCTACATTCTGTTGCAAATTTGGGAGCCATACATATGCCCTCCCATTGTTTCTTTGTGAATTGTTTATCTAATGTATTTTCCTAATCTTTTCTGACCTCCTCTGACTGATTCCTATAGTTACCAGGCAGTATTTTATATGCCTACTAATCATCCACTTTTAAATAGCAGCTTCTATTCCAGATTCAACTAAAGGCTCATCCAGGGTAGGTCTTTCATTTAGGATTCCCCATTCATTGCTCCTTGTCTATATTATGATAACAATCTGTGATAGGGAGGGCAATATCCAGGCTGCAGTCCAAATATCTTCTTGGCCTCTTCCCATTCTATTACCTTTCTCTCTCTCTCTCTAATTACTTATTCCCCATACCTTGACTCCTTTGCCTGCTTCCTCCAGTAAATTCCAGATACATCTTGCCTATTCTCTGTATCCCTAGTTGTAGCCATCCCTATCAGCAGAATCTCCTTTCTCCATTCATGTGTTGGCTTACTTCTTAGTATACTTTCTGCTACACTATGAATATATCTCTCGCTCTTTTTTTTAATTTCTCCAAATCTTTTGGGTTTCTAATACCATGAAGGGAATGGACCCCATTCCTAAGTCAAAGCATAATTAAAGTTCATGAAATTAGTATTGTTTCAGTCTTTGATGTCAGCCAGAAGTACTCTTTGCAGCGCCTGCAATGTGCCCAGGAATGACTTTTTCTGCAATTCATACAGAGTTAAATGTATTGGTAACATATTTACATATGATTGTAGATTCTTTTTTATAAGACCTGTTGCTTCTGCTACTGTTGGAACTGTCTAGGTATCTTTCTTCCACAATGATATCGTTTCTGCCTGCAAATCCAGATATTTTATGACTTTGTGTGTCTCTGTACACGAAACACTGCAGTCACTGGGTGTAGAGATTTCAATGAACAATGCTACTTTTGTCTTCTTTTCATGGACCATTATATCTGGTTTTCTCACATCTACCTTTTGAACTGTTGGCAATGGGTGATCCCATTTGATATAGACTTCATTATTTTCTATACTGAGCTCTCTCGACTCAGTACTGGCAAGACCAGCCAGGAGGAGAAGGTAACCACACACACCACAAACCCAGTCTCACATAGACCAAACACAACTGCAATCCAAAAAAATAAACCCACAAAGACATACTCGGAGGCTCTAATTAAAAATCTACCAAAACAACAGAGGCCTCCAAAGCAGACATCCAAGAAATCACTGCCTCAAAACATAGTACATGCAACACATATTTCTCAAAGTCAGTGTGCCAAACAGTCACAGCCCTTAAGGCCAAACAACATGCCTGATACACTTGTAATAGGTGACTCTATAGTCAGACACACTGACGTCCCGCTCACCAGACTGAACAAGGAAAAGGTTACAGTAAGTTGCCTGTCGGGCGCTAGAATCCGCCACATAACACAAGCACTCAGGTCACTCCAAAGCAAGTACAAATATGACACAGTCATTGTCCATGCCGGCATGAATGACCTGAGACGTACCTCCCTGGACTACATGAAAAGAGACATAGAGGAGCTCTCTGATTATGTAGCCCAGGCTGGTATGACCCTAACCCTGAGCAGCATCTTACCCTCACCAAGAGTGATGCCACAGTACAAAGACAAAATGATCAGCTTTAATAATTGGCTCATTTACTGGTGTCATTCTAGGGGGATACAATGTCTGTCTGCTTGGGATGACATGCTTGACAAGCCACGCTGCTTCGCAAGGGATGGCTTGCACCTGTCACCCCTAGGCTTTCAGATATTGGCAAAGGATATTGCCACCCCCATAGTGCCTTTTTTAGGCAAGGCTCAAAAAACAAACCCACCTCCCTAGAAAACACAAGTGGAAAAAAACTAAGGGTAATGCTGCTCAACGCCAGAAGTCTAAACCTCAAGATGCAGGCTCTCGAAGCCCTCCTCAGTATGGAGAGCATTGATGTCTGTGCAGTGACTGAAACCTGGTTCAAGGCTCCTGAGAGCACCCCAGCACTACCAGGTTATAACTCATATCATGCTTTTCGGCCCCAAAACTTGGACCGAACCACAAAGGGAGGGGGAGTGTCCATATTCATCAAAGACACCCACACCTCCAGGATAGTGGCAACGCATAAAGCATCGGAGACCATCCATGTGCAACTAACCATAGGCAAAATTACCCTACAGTTTGTAGCATGCTACAGACCACCCTCTCAAACTCAGGAACCCCACTCAGCCTTCCTGAAGACACTGGAGATTATGAATGTCTCTCCAAATGCCATCATATTGGGAGACTTCAACTACCCAAACATAGACTGGGAGCATTACTCAAGCCCCAACACCCTAGCCCAAAGGTTCCTAGAATTCATAAACTCAAATGCGATGGAACAACTAGTCACCACTCCCACAAGAGGAGATAATATACTAGATCTGATCATCACAAACATGGGGACACAATGCTCCACACCGGAAGTATACCCCTCACTGGTGAGATCAGACCATAAACTAATCTCACTGGAAATCCACATCCCGCCCCCATCCCCAGCACAAAAGACCACAGTGAGGAACTTCTCAAAAGCTGACTTCACACTTCTTAGGACTGAAGTGGTATCCTTCAAGGCCCCTGGGCCAGTGGAAACCACAGCCCACACCGCTAAATCCTTTATAAATGCCTTCTACGGACACCTTCAAGAATGCATGGCTCATGCAATCCCAAATAAAACCAAGACCCTTTCCCCCAAAGCAGACGTCCTGTCTGGTGGACCCCAGCCATAAACAAACTTTACAACAGGAGGAGGAAGCTACTACAGGACAGAGCAAAATCCCAAAAAGGGAAGGCATCTCTGATCAGTACTAGCAAAAAACTATGATCACTCATAAAATCATCCAAGGCCAACTTTGAGAGAAAAATCGTAAAAGACACTAAAGATAATCACAAGGCTTTCTTTAGTTATGTTAGAAACCTGGGTGGAAACTCACAGATATGCTCAGAGTTACTTCAAAATGACAAAAAATACACTGAACCCACAGATATTGCCAACATACTGGCAGACAGGTTCAGTGCAAATTCCCCCCCCCCCCCCAAAGGAGAAATATCTATCCCAGCTGAATGTAGCCTCCCTGACATCACAGATGTCCAAGTGAGAGCCGCCCTCTCCAAAGCTAAAAACACAGCATCAATGGGACCAGACGGTGTCCCAGGTTACGTGCTACATGAACTCCAAGAGGAACTAAACTCACACATAAGGCTGCTGTTTAATCTTAGCCTTACTACAGGATCCGTACCCAAAGAATGGCGTACAGCAACAGTGGTTCCACTCCACAAAGGAGGTGCTTCTACGGACCCTGGAAATTACCGCCCCATAAGCTTGACGAGTCTGGTCTGCAAAGCTATGGAGAGGATCAGTATGGAACTCATAAACAAAGACTTTGGTGACCTACAGACACTTGATCCTACCCAATTCGGCTTTGGGGCAGATCCTGCCTTTTGAACCTGGTCGACTTTTTTGAAACAGTTACCAAGGCCATTGATGAGGGTAAGGCAGTTCACACAGCCTACCTTGACCTTGCAAAAGCCTTCGACACAATACCCCACTCGGGCATCATAGAAAAGCTCACCAGCTTAAATGTAAACCCATATGTCATAAGATGGGTTGCAAACTGGCTAAAGGACAGAACCCACAAGGTCAGAATTGCTGGAGCCATGTCAGACTCTAAGCCAGTCACAAGGGGTGTCCCACAGGGCTCGGTCCTGGGACCCCTCTTGTTCGGCATTTATTTCTCAGAAGTACAAGCAAACATAGGAGGATTGTGGTTGACAAAGTTCGCAGATGACTGCAAACTGGGCGCCATAATCGATACTCCAGCGGACACTAGCATCCTTCAGAAAGGCCTCACAGAAACGGATAACTGGTGCCAGAGCCATGGCCTTAAACTGAACACCAAAAAATGTATAGTTATACCCTTTGGGAAAAAGAAAGTACCCACAAATTACCATCCATTAATTACAGAAGAAGTAATCAGGGACCTAGGGACACAAGTTGACAGTGACCTCTCATTTGACACCCACATTGCCAAGGTGGTTAGGAAGACCTTCTATATTGCCCACCTTATCATGAAAGGATTCACATCTAGATCAAGAGAGGTCATTGTGCCCCTATACTCTTCCCTTATCAGACCCATGATTGAGTACAATGCCCCATTTGGTATGTACCTTACCTGGCACCTGCAGCAGTTAGAAAGACCCCAGAAGTACCTCACCAAGAGGATCAAGGGTCTCAAACATATGTCATATGCTGCCAGATTGAAGAAACTCCAGCTCTATTCAGTCGCATACCGCCTACTCAGAGGAGATCTATGCCTGACTTACAAGGCCATATCCAATCCGGAATTAATGGACATGCTCCACCTAAAAAAAATCCAAATCCACCAGAGCCACAAGAGTGAGAGACTTCAACCTCAACACAGAAATAAATAGGACATGCTGGAGGAACAGATTCATAACCCAGAGGCTCCCTACACTCTGGAACAGAATCCCAGTCCATGTTAGGCAGAGCCCCTCACTGACTCTCTTCAAGAAAAATCTTGACAAGTGGATGGGAGATCATAGGTTTACCCCGGGGGTCATCTCTGTGTCACTTCTAGACAAAGGCACAGTAAACTAAACCCCAAATGGGCACAGTATTATCATTCCAGGGGGTGGCAAAAGCCACACACACTCTGGCTAGGCTTATAAATGCCCTAGGGCAGATAGCCTAGTATGAACCTATGAACCTATGAACCTATGATGCTTTGTGGCTCATGTTCCCAGTGTTTTTCAGCTACTTCAGTATTACACTGTTTGCATAATCCCAAGTGCAACAGTCTTGCCACATTATTATGCCTTTCAGTATATAGTCCTTCTGCCATTAGTATATCACAGCCAGCAACAAGGTGTGCAACTGTTTCCAATTCTGTTTTACAAAACCTGCATTTGTCTGATTCTCCCATATGTTCAATGGACTTTGTAAACCAATATGTACATAGCCCACTATCTTGGGCTGCCAAAATTAACCTTTTATCTTTTGGTTTGAATTTACCTCTCCTTAACCACTCCTGCATTCAGTCCTGATCAGCATGAAGTTCTTCCAGGAGTTTTCAATACTTGCAACTATATTCATGCATTTTCCCCATTTCTTGCTTTCTCATGTGATCCTTCACCTTATATTCTTTTGCTTTTTAGCACATTCAGTTTCTGCCTGATTTGTATCTACTTCTGGTTTGATTTCCATTCCCGCTTGACTCCGATATGCTTCTGCTGTATTAAGAAGGGAAGTCATCTTAGATTTATTCTCCTCATGTTTCAAAATTTTCACTATATTTGAGTCTTGTGAGGTCAGCAGATATGTATGCAGCCCCACAATTGCAGATCTATACATGTAATCAATTTCAAGTAGGCCCATACCTCCTTCGGAATGGGGAATATATAATCTTTGTATGCATTGGCTTTTAAAATAATTTTATGGGCATGAAGCATTCTTCTTGTTTTCCTCTCTAATCTATCCAACACCTTTTGGGGCCAGTCAGTCACTCCAAAACTGTAAGTTAGGACAGGAAGAGCAAATTGGTTTATAGCTTGAATTTTGTTCCTAGATGTCAACGCTCTTTTCAGGATTAAAGTCTTCTAAAATATTAAAAATCCAAAAAGAATAAAGCTAGTGCTTAGCCAAATCCCAGTTCAGCAAAGAAATAAATCAGCAAACCAAAAATGTCACTGGGAACTGCTGCTGTACAAATGCTGTAAAATGTTTATTAAAACTCAAAACAAACCAAAAAGTATCAAAGTGAGCGCTTTCGGGCTAGGCCCTTCTTCAGACTAAGTGCTTCTCTCAAACATCACATTTTAAAATAAACATACACCAATCACTCTTCAGTAAAAAAACCCACCCTGTTTTGATTGTTAGCTGAAACTAACAAGTCATCATTAAAAAACACATTGCCACTGCTCTTACTTAATAAAAAGTACGCCTACTTTTAAGTGTTGGCTTCAGAGGCACCATATCATTCAACCCAGGTTGAATATGGGCTGTTAAATCTAAAATCCACTTTGATTCTATGGTTTCTGTCTTTAACCTAATGTCACCCCCTCTCTTATTAATGAATACATTGGCTATCACCCTAAATTTAAATCTATGTGTGGGATTATCCTTTACATGATTATATAGCGCATTGTGCTCATCACAGTTCCTAATTGACGAAATGTGCTGTAGTATCCTGACCTTAAGCATATTGTTGGTTTTACCAACATAATATCCTAAGCATGACGTGCAATCAGCCAAATACACCACATTAATGGTCCTACAGGTAGCTCTCCCTTTAAAATGAAAACTCTTCCCTGTGGAAGGATGTACAAACACTGTCTCCCTATTAATATGATCACAAGCCTTACAGCCCCCACATGGGACAGTACCCAGCAACCTAGGTAGGCATGTGACCTCATTGTTTCCCCTATCGTGACGGAGTATATCCTTCAGGTTCTTATTCCTCTTGTAACTAAATTGTGGAAAGTCCCCTACTATATCACTCAAGTTTCTGTCATTAGTGATAATCTTCCAATTCCTCTTGATGATGTCACACACCCCTTTGACATTACTGCCATATGTTAGTGTTATCCTAGGTATAGTTTCCTTCTTCCTACCTTTAATCCGGTGACCATTGTGATTACTATAATTACTTCCTAGGCTCGTCGTAACATCAAGCCATGGTCTATATTTACCTTGCCTGTTCGCAGTACCTCTTGCTACTGCTGTTTCCACTAGCTCACATCTATACCCTCTTTCTTGGAAACATTCTTTCAAGTCATCTATCTCTCTCTCAAAATGTTCATCCTGTCGACTGATCCTAGAGATCCTGCCAACCTCCACTATGTTGGAAAAGGTATATCTAGGGTGCATGCTGTCAAATGAGAGCAAAGAGTTCTTCCAACTCTCTTTTCGATATAATCTGGAACTAAAGCCTACGGGTGTAAGTTCTACTGTGACATCCAAGAAGTCCAGAGCCTCACATGAGCTCTTGATATCAAACTATATAAATATTCCTTACTAAGTTTTATTCTTGATCTTTCATCAGTTCCCAAATATTTATACACTCCCCCTTGTTCAAGATTTTTATATTACATTCTTGTCCCAAACTGAGGTTTTCTTGGTGCTGCAGCTTTCCTGCTTTAAAGTTTGCTTTTGCACATTTATCAAGACCAAATAACATTCTTATATCAACTAAAAAAGTTTTGACTACTTGCAGTTGTGCTTTTAGTTCCTCATCTAATGAGCTATACAGTTTTAAATAATTGACAAACAGAAGAGAAGTCTTTACACTTTGTTGCTTTCTGGGAGTCAAATTATAGCCATGATCTAATCTGTTAAGCAGACAGCCTAATGGGTTAAGAGCAAGGCAAAAGAGCAACAACAAGTCACCCTGGAATATCTCCCTTTGGATTTTTATCCCTGGAATAATAATTTGTCCTTTATCATGACTTAACTGCAAAGTGGTTTGCCACTGTTTCATAGCTGCTGTGATGTTTATCAGTGTAGGGTGTATCTTATACATTTTAAACATTCTTTTATCTATGAATGTGGGATATTGTCAAATGCTTTTCTGTAGTCAATCCATGCCATACGTAGATTCTTCCCCTTTTTATAGTTCTCCACTATGACTTTATTTAAACAAATGATCCTTTTGTTCCATGTGACTTTCTTTTATTGCCCTTTTGTTTTATTGCCATAATTGAGTTTTGTTCTAGAGGACTATAAACTCTGTTGGCATTAATTCTAGTGTACAGTTTATAATTCGTTGGATTGGTCTATAATTTTTAGGGTAGCTTTCAGGTTCACACTTAAGCAGGAGCACTTTTGTTCTTGTTGTTAGCCAGGTTGGTGTCTGTTTTGGCGGCATATATAAATAGTTCTTACTCATGGCTAAATCTTTGTGCAAATATGTTAATACTTTTAACCAGAAGTTAATAGTAAGTTTAAATAAGCTGTCTGGGCTTCGGTTTTCCAGTTAGAGGATTTTCTTACTTTTGTTTCAATCTCTCTGTCTGTTACTTCATCCCATTTCGTATCCTGTACCTTTGAACTTCTTATTCTTTCTTTTACTTCTTCTATCTATTTAGCATCTTCATTATGTTTTATTTTATTTATTTTTATTTTTATTTTATTTTACATTTGTTGACCGGGCTAGTCTAACTGGACACATGTCCATTTTCAGTAGAGGCCCGGGGAGATAAGCTCCTACATAGGACAATGAAACTGACACAATAACAACTAAGGAAACATGAAACAAACAAAATAAATCCTATTTACAGTACCTATTATAGGTTATCACAGTAAAATTAACAGTACAGAATACAGGCATAACATAGTATGCTAGTACAATCAAGATATTCTAGAGATAGATAGTATAATGGTTAATAAGGAAGGACTTGCAGTTAATGAGTAGACGGGGTAGGAAGAGCAAAGTATTAAGAGACACAAACTAGTCAGGCTTAGTACAGGGGCATAACCAGTGTGTTTTGAGGAACACTTTCAATTTGTTATTGAAGCAGGATAATGAGGGAAGTGTGGAGAGTTCATTGGGGAGGTGATTCCAGGCTTTTCCAACAATATTAGAAAAAAGGGAATTTCCAGCCTTGTTGTTTGGTTTAGTGGTATGTACTAGAAGTCTCTGAGAAGACCTTAAGGATTCCAGGTTTTTATAGGGAGTGATGAGTGTGGAAAGAATAGGAGTTTTGGAAGGTTTGTAAAGAGTGTTGTCGGCTATAGTTAGTTGATGGAATTTAATCAGATTTTGTAGTGCAAGCCATCCCAGCTGCTTTAAATTAATGCAGTGATGGGTTCTAAATGGGTTGCCTGTAGCAAATCTGGCAATGTTATTGTAGGACATTTCCAATTTGCTAAGATTATTTTTAGATAGGTTAGTAAAAATAGGTGAGGCATAAAGTAGAGAAGAGATTAGATAAGTGTGTGCTATTGTGGTTCTAGCTGAAGGTAGGAGGAAAGATTTTATCCTATAGAGAGAACCTAGCTTTTTGTTGACAGTTTTTATAGCATTGTTAATATGGATATCAAAGTTCAGATTGTTGTCAATGGTGACGCCTAATAGTTTGGTGGTTGGTTCAGGAGATATAATAGTTTTATTGGTAGAGTTAACTGAGAAATCCAGAGGGGGGGACTTCTTAGTAGGAGAGAAAAGGAGGAGTTTAGTCTTTTTGGGGTTTAGGAGAAGGCATCTATGTGTGAACCATTGCTCAACTGTGTTAAATATTTGTTGGGTAAGAGAGAGAAGTTCAGAAGAGGAGGGGGCTGAGCATATCAGTGTAGAGTCATCTGCATATTGTATGCATATAGCTTGGGGATGGCAAGGTGAAGGTCATTAATGAATATGGAAAAAAGTAGTGGTCCTAGGATGGACCCTTGAGGGACACCAAGGTTGACAGGCAGGTGAGTAGAGAGAGACTTGTGCCATAGTACGGCCTATTGTCTTTTATCAAGGTAGGACTGGAACCACTTTATAGAGGATGTATCTAGTGACAGGGATTTTAGTATTTTGATGAGAATTTGGTGATTTACCATGTCAAAAGCTTTAGACAGGTCAATAAATAGTGCTGAAGAGAGTTTGTTTAGATTGCGGTTTTTGTTGATACAATCTGTGAAGGAAAGAAGGGCAGTAGTAGTGCTATGTGATGGTCTGAAACCATGTTGACAGTTGGCTAGTAAGTTATTTTGTGTAAGATGGTCAAGTAATTGTCTGTGAATGCATTTCTCCATGATCTTTGCCAAAGGGGAGAGGAGGGCAATGGGGTGGTAGTTGGAGAGTTCAGTGGATTTTCCTCCTTTATGGAGGGGGATAATATGGGAAATTTTCCATAAACTGGGGATATAACTTTCGGTAATAGTTCTATTGATCAGGATAGAAATGGGATAAGCAATAGCTTTGGCGGATTGTTGTAGGAATTCTGCAGGTAGTTGGTCTGCTGAGGGTGAGCATGGTTTCAGTTTCTGTAGAAGGGTTAGAATATATGTTGTTGAGACAGACTGAAAATGAAAAGTAGGGGGTGAGGTTGATTCATAGGAAGGTAGAGTGAAGTTTTTTGTTGATAGTTGACTAGCTAGTGTTTGTATAGCATCAGTAAAAAAGGTATTAAAAGCATTAGCTGTATTCATTGTCTTTTTGTGTTCAGTGTCTTGAGGGTTTGGAGTAGTGGATTGCCCTGGATGGAGTAATTGGTTAATACTAGACCAAAATTTCTGCGGCTTGTTTTGATTAGCTTGTTGGGATTGCAGGTAGTAGTTTCTTTTGTCAGATATTATAGCTTTCTTAGTTTCATTTCTTAGTTGTCTAAATGTTAGTTGGTCTATAGGGTTTCTTGTTTTCCTCCATTTTGCCCAAAGTTTGTTTCTAAGATTTATTTTATGTTTGGTTTCTTTTGAGAGCCATGGAGCATGTTTGGTTTTAATTCTATTAGTCTGGTTGGGGCATGGTGGTTGAGGATGGCAAGGAAGTTGGAGTTAATGTAACTAACGGCTTCATCTAAAGGGAGGTTTTATAAGGGGGACCAGTTACACGCTCTTAGTTCCATCTGGAAAAGTTCAGGGTTAAAATACTTTTTAGACCTGATGTTTTTGACAGATGTTGGAGTGGGAAAGTTGATTTTATGTCTGATGATATAGGTAAGAGGGTGGTCACTTAAATCATCAGGGAGGGTTCCTGAGTCATACATGTGAGGATGATGGTTTATGAGAATCCAGTCTAATAAG
Source organism: Protopterus annectens (assembly GCF_019279795.1). Lineage (NCBI taxonomy): Eukaryota > Metazoa > Chordata > Ceratodontiformes > Protopteridae > Protopterus > Protopterus annectens. Next base: position 1,995,943,231 of record NC_056726.1, on the reverse strand, counting down.
CTTGATTTCTTGTTAGATTTATTTATCCTGGTAGGGGAGGTAATGGTTTGGGAATACCCATATAGTTTAATATGGTTTGTGGGGTGGCTGCTGCAGTAGCAGGTCCAGTCAATATTTGTGTCACATAGGATAATGGTTTCTTGAGGCAGGTTTTTGGAAACCCAGCAAAATATGTTTTCCACGGTGGCAGTGTTGTTACCAGGAGATAGATATATACAGATAATATAGATGGATTTGGAATTGTTAAGAAGAAGTTTGGAGATAAGAATTTCTGTATTGGAGTCTAAAGGTGGTTTACAGTTATGAGTGATTAATTGTAAGCTAGATTTATATAGGATAGCAACCCCTCCACCTTTCTTGGATATTCGGTCTAGTCTCAGGATATTATATCCTGGTGGGATGATTTCATTATCTTTGGTTACAGGTTTTAACCAAGTTTCTGTTAAGCAGAGAATATCAAAGGAATAGATTTCAGTTAGAGCTTGGAGTTGAGTTACTTTATTGTTTATACTACATATATTAAGATGAGCAATTAAACGGGAGTTTGATATCTACACTGTGTACACTCTATGTTCCATAGAGTCTTCATAAAAACTTCTCCAAAATGTATTTATTTCTTCTTTTTTGGTGGTCTTTCAATTCCTTTTAACTCCAAATAATTGTAGCAAACTGGTGAAAATAAAAACTAAAAACCACAAATTCACCAGTAGGATTAGTAGACGCAAGTTTATTTTTCAGGTTAAGCGCTTTCATCAAAGTAAAATTGACTTCCTCAGAAAAATATACAAACAGTCATGTGGATTTAAATATATTACACTGTCACAGGATAGGTGAGGAATCCCACCAGTCATCAAAAGATCTCTCGAATAAATTAATACCTTAAAGGCATACACTATAAACACTAAAAATACAATAAAATACATTTCTGTAAAGAAATGATATAAAATTAAACCCTTTCCGCTCTTTCATTTAAAGCAGGCAAGATAGATATAAAATCATTTAATCCTGGACACAGATTAGCTGCCAAACGAAGCTGCCACATCAGTTCCCTCTTGTTTAAAGTGTTTTTCCAGTTGCCACCCCTGGGGTTTATTTCAATGGTATCTAATATCCCAAACTTAAATCCAGAGAAATTAACAAATATTTTACTATGCCTAAATAAGGCATTGGTTTATTTTGAATTCTTAATGTCATATAAGTGTTCATATATCCTGGACCTGAGAGCCCTCTCAGTTTTCCCAACATAAAACCCTGGGCAGGAATTACACTTTGCCAGATAAACTATTTTGCTAGTCTGACAGTTACCTTTTTTGAAAAACACTGTGTCCTGGTTGATATTATCAAGTTTCAAACTAGCAGCCAATAGTATATATCTACACTGTGTACAACAACCACAGACTTTGGTGAATTCATTAATTTTTTCACTACTATTGTTCATGTTACCCTCCAAGGTAAGTTTCAAGTTGCGGCCCACTTTAGTACAAAAAATAGACTGTTCACCCACTGCTTGTAAAATATTGTGGTTGTTGTACAGCCATATCCACCGTACCTCGCTATAATAACCTTGGGTAGCCCTCATGGAAGTATGTTCTGTTGTACCACAGAGCCAAATGCAACTCTACTCTTGGAGATGATGTCCAATTTATAATGAGCCACAAAGAAATGAGCTTTAGACCAAGTGGTAGTTGCACAAATATTATCAATGGAAGCTCTGGACCAAAACACTGATGATACAGCCATTGACCTAGTTGAATGAGCTTTTGGTTGTCTTGGCAAGGTCAACCCTTTTAAGGAGTACACATCAGTTATCCATTTGGTCATTGTAGTTTTTGAGACAGGTCTAGCCGACTTGTTTTTGGCAAAGGAAATTAATTGGTCAGTCTTCCTAACTGCCTTCATACTAGGAAGATAGAAACAAAGTTGCCTATGGACATCTAAATAATGCAGCATGTATTTTCCTTTATTCTCAAATTAGGGAAGAAAATTGGCAAACTGATGACTTGATTGAAGTTTGCTTCTGATACAACTCTGGGTAAGAAAGATGGATTTGTACATAAGGCAATTCTGTCCTTATGGAAGATCAAGTAAGGCAGCTCTGAAGAGAGTGCTTGGAGCTTAGAGACTCACCTTGCCAAAGTTATGGCTATGAGAGAAACAGTTTTACAAGAAAGAAACTTGAGGTCCACTTTTCTTGAGGGTTCAAAGGGTGACTATCAGATTCTGTAATAAAGTAAGATCCCAATGTGGTATAGGGTCCTTAATAGGTGGCTTAAGTAAAAAGGTACCCTTAAGAAATGCTTTACACAGCTTAGATGATGCCAAAGGGAAAGTATTATCTCTAACATGAAAATTCGAAATGGCAGCCAGCTGAATTTTAATAGCAGAGAAACTGCTCCACCTTTAAAAAGAAATGTTAGAAATTCTAAAACAGTAGGGTTTGGAGCAGAGAAAGGATCCAAATCTCTCTGCTGAGCCCATAAGTAAAATCTGTTCCATTTACTTTCATAAATCTTTCTTGTAGAGGGGTTTCTGAGATGAAAACAAAATTCTCCGAACAGGATAGGAAAGCCTGGAATGCTCAGCCATCATTGGAATTGGGGAAACCATGCAGTCACTTTGAGGCCTGGTATGTCCAGATGAGTCAGGCCTGACAGGTATGAGAAGAGATCTGGACTGGGATCCAGTGACCATGGAGGACATATTAGATGAGACCATAGGATGGGAAGCCAAATCTGCCAAGGTCAAAAGGGGGCAATGAGGATTACTTTTGCTCTTCAGTCTGAAAGCTTTCTGAAGAAACTATGGAATTAGGGGTAGGGGAGGATAAGCATAAAGAAGACCAGATGACCAAATGTGGACTGGAGCATCTCTTGGTGACTGTCCCTTGGTGGGATTAATGTAAAGAACCTGCTGCACTTGTTGTTGAGGGGAGAGGCAAATAGGTCACAGCATGGTTGACCCCACTGGTGGAAGATCATGTTTGCCACTGACTGATTCAGAGACCACCCATGAGGCATAAGAATACTTCTGCTGAGCCTGTCTACTAGTATATTTGATTTCCCCAGAATGTGCATCAATCTAAGAAAGTGGCTGGATGAGATCACCCATTGCCAAACTCTCATTGCTTCTCAGCAAAGAGGGTAAGATCTGGATCTTCCTTGTTTGTTGATGCACCAAACCACTGACATGTTGTCTGCTTGAATAGCAATTGTCCCCAGAGGGAGAGAGTTCTGGAAGGCCTGCAATGCTAATAGGACCACTCTCATCTCCAGGACATTTTGATGCAAAGCGGTCTCTAATGCGGTTCATGTACCTTGAGTAGTCCATCCCAAGTAATGCCCCCTCTCCAAACTGGGAGGCATCTATGGTCAATGTGGTGATGGGTGGAAGAAGAATAAAAAGGTGGTCTTGGCAAATCTCATTGGATTGGATCCACCATACTAACGTGTCTTTGCTTACTTGAAAAATGTTATTGGAAATTGTTAAGAGTTGGCGTAGAATGGTCCAATGCATTTGTAAAGTCTACTTATCGATTCTCATATGAAAGCTGTTGGTATTAGTGTGACTGCAACAGACATCACTCCCAGATCTCTTTAAATCAGTTTGGCTGGAGGAAAAGGATGAGACAGAACCTGACTGTCATGCAACTTTAAAGTAAGAATTCTGCTTTGTAGTGAGAATGCTTGAAGATTCACTGTGTCTAGGAGAGCCCCTATAAACTCCAAGGCTTGTACTGGTTGAAGTATGGATTTTGCAAGATTTATGGTGATACATAGAGAGTGAGTCAACTGAAGAAGATAGTCTCTGGCTTTTATCAATAGATACCTAGTTGATGCAGTGAGAAGTCAATGGTCTAAATAAGGAAACCTCCTGAATCCACCCAGTCTTAGATGAGCTGCAACCACATCCATACATTTGGTAAACACCCTGGGGGCTGTGCTGCGACCAAAGAACAGGGCTCTGAATTGATAATGACTGTCTCCCAGATGGAAGTGAAGGAATCTTCAGGATTATGAACACAACTGAGAAGGAAAAAGAGCTTGGAAACAGTACCAAAATCACAACAAACCAAAGCACTTGCAGAACCAGCAAACAGAACGCCTCTTCAGGTCAGTGAACCAAAAAGATTTATTTAACGCCACAAAACAATAACTTGCATTTTCGTCCTTAGACGTCATCAGAATGAATAGTTAACCAAGCTAGCAATCTCCTTAAATAACCCTCCCTTCCCATTGACAAAACAATTAACCAATTAAAACATTTAGTATAATTGAATGTAGTACATTCAAAGTGAAACTGTAAAAATGCAACTATAAAAACTCCTAAAACAAATAGTTATTTGTTACAGTAACATTTTTTTTTAAAAACAGATTTTAAAAAACATTGAATCACATAGTTAGTATGTAAATACATAAAATGCAGGCCATCAAATGTAATATAATAGAAATAAGTAAAAAAAAAAGATGTATTACACCAAAGTTTTAAATTGTGTTGAAACAAAACCACTGTGGTAAACTAGTAAAACACTACCATCTACTGGTCAAGAAATAATTCTAAATAAAAGAATTATAGTTTAGCAGATCTAAGTTTAAGGACAGGGGCTAAAGAAATATAGTCATTCAAGCCTGGTACGCTGTCGGCCTCCAAGGTCAACTGCCAAAATAGTTCCGTGTACTCTATCATTGTCTCTCAGGGACCACCTTGAGGGTCCTGTTCTATTTTTTCTATGACAAAAAAAAAAACAAAAACTGCATCTTTACAAAGTGTGGTATGTCTAGATAGTGCATTGTTAGTGTCTTGCTTACTAATGCCATAGAGATGTTCGTATATTCGCCTCTTAAACTTCCTTGTGATCTTCCCTATGTAGAAGGCTCCACAGGGTTTACAAATGGCGATATATATGACCCCAAGGTGTCACAGTTGGAGAAAGTGTTAGTTTCTAACTTTGTGTTCCTCTCCATTAAATACAAACTCTCCCCTGTATAACATGTGAACATTGGGAGCAAGCCCCACACTTAAAAGTGCCTTTCTTCTGCCTACCCTGCTTTGGTTTTCTATATTCCAATATTTCCTTAATAGTTTTCCCCTTCCTATAAGTAAATTTCAGGGGGTCCTTGAATAACAAGTCCAAGTCAGAATAGTCCCCAAATTTCCCCCAATTTTTAGAAATAATGTCTTTAACCAAATAAGTGTCAGTACTGAAATTCAAGATGAAATTACTGCTCCAATTTGTGTCTGGGGTAGGGGTATTCTCAGTGTTGGTTACAGTGTGTTCCAATACCCCTAAGATGGGACTAAATCTCCCCCCCTTCCATTTTTTTACTTCATTCAATACTTTTTCTATTAAAGCAAGGGGGTAATTTCTTTCCAAAAACATATCTTTCAGTTTCTTACTTTCTAAATTGAAGTCACTATCAATGGACGTCATCCTACTACTCCTAATGAACTGTCCTTTCAAAATTCCTTTCTTTTGTTTGAAAGAGTGGGCACTAGTGTAAAACAAGTAGGAGTTTGAAAAAGTCACTTTTCTGTAAATGTAGGACATACATTTTCTGACCAGGTATCTTTTCAATCATCACATCCAAATATTGTAAGTGTTCCCTAGAAAAGCTATGGGTGAATTTAAGGAAGTCAGTAGTACTATTGACGTACTCGATAAATTCTATTAGTTTCTCCTCAGGTAAAATCCAAAACATACAGATATCATCCAAGTAATGTCGATAGTATTTCCAATACTGTGAATATATAGAATGAAAAACAAACTGCTCTTCCCAAATGGACAATACCAAATTAGCGTACATGGGGGCACAACTGGCCCCCATGGCTACTCCACTTGACTACCTAAAAAACTCACCCTCGAAATACAGAAAATTGTGTCTTAGTACCAAATCCATAAAATCATTCTGAAGGACTCTTGGGATTTTTTGAGAAGTATCAACAATGACCTATATAGTGACAAACTCATCTTTGTTACTTTAGATATTCAGGATTTATTTAATGTCATTCCTCAAAAGTTAGGGTTAGAATGGTTCGAAGAAGCTCTTAGAACCAAAGGAAGTTTTGATGAAAACAGTATCTTGGTGTTTATCGATTTAATGGATTTGGTACTAAGACACAATTTTCTGTATTTTGGGGGTGAGTTTTTTAGGCAGTCAAGTGGAGTAGCCATGGGGGCCAGTTGTGTCCCCATGTACACTAACTTGGTACTGTCCATTTGGGAGGAGCAGTTTGTTTTTCATTCTGTATATTCACAATATTGAAAGAAGAAAGAAAAAGAATATACCAACAACGGTAAAAAGGTTTACCTCAGGAGATGTAAGAAAAAGGAGGCAGACTGCCAATGATGGCAGGATAAAGCCTACACCGAGTAGAAGAAAAGTTTTAGACTAATTTTAAAATGTAAAGAGAGGAAGGCACTAAAGAAGTAAAACATTTAGTAGTCAAAAAAAATGTAAATATCACTCATAAAACACCACTACGCTGTCTAGAGCTCAGGAGCATAAACATTTTGGCCAATCAATAGAGCGACAAATGAGATCTGAGGTAAAGCTGTGATCAGGGGCATTATGGGTAAAAGAAGGAACTCCAGAGTTGGATCCTAGACTCTAAAAAGTGGCAGAGTCAGATCCAAGGATTGCATCTGAACCCATTCATTGAGGAATGAATGAAAATAACATCAGATCATGGACATTTTGCAAAAACCAGGATAGTTGAGATGCATTACCTGTCTATCTATCTATCTATCTATCTATCTATCTATCTATCTATCTATCTATCTATCTGTCTGTTATTGTAGTGCATTTGTTCAAATGAACAAATGGTTGAATGTCGAACAATTTCAGGGTACAAATGCACACATGGCTGAGTACATTTAAGTGCGAACAGCAATAATGCTGAAGCACTGTTTAGATAAATAATTTGTTTTTTGTGCAGTTTAGTGGCTATATTGTGGTGGTGGTGGGTGGGCTCTGCATAATTTGTATGTGGGTTGTATTTGTGAAGGGGAATTATTGCTGATGTGGTTATTAATATGTGGCGATGGTAATTCCCAGTTTTGGTAGATTTCTCCCTTCGTTGAGGAGATGCAGTCATGGAACTGGTATATTTATGTCTAGGTTGGGGTGGGGGCTTGCCTACACACAAAAAGTTAAGTTTTGGTGTTTTATTTCCTCATAACACAGCCAAGATAAAGCTTTAACACTGTCGGTCCTAGTGGAAAATAAAATAAACATCTGATGAATTCCTTGGCACAAGCAAAAATATTTCATCCAGAATGTTTTAAAGACGTCACAAGATGGGTTGCCAACTGGCTCAAGGACAGAACCTACATGGTGAGAGTTGCAGGAGCTAGGTCCGACTCTAAACCGATTACAAGTGGCATTCCCCAGGGCTCAGTCCTAGGACCCCTCCTGTTCGGCATATACTTTTCAGAGGTACAGCAAGCACAGAAGGACTATGACTGACCAAGTTCGCAAGACGACTGCAAACTAGGGGCTATAATTGACTCTCCGGCTGACACAGACATCCTTCAAAAGGGTCTCACTGAGATGGATACCTGGTGTCAAAATCATGGCCTCAAGCTAAATGCCAAAAAGTGCATAGTCATCCCCTT